>NC_057812.1:461941474-461942453 GCF_018294505.1 Triticum aestivum | reverse complement strand
CGGCGGCGGGGAGGCGGCCCGCGGCGGCGCCGGTCACCGGCGTCGGGGAAGGAGGCGGCGCAGGCGTCGGGGACGGGCGCGGAGAGCGGCGGCGCGGAGCCGGGCCGCGGGGGCCGGCCTCGGGCTCCCGGGCCTCGGCGGCGGCGATGTGGGCCTCGGCCACGTGGCGGCGCGGGACTCGCTGCGGCGGCGGGGCGGACGTTGTCCGGTCGGATCCGGACACGTCCGTCGGTGGCGGGGTTGATCTGTTTTTTTTTTAGGGTTTCGGGGAGAGGGAGAGATCCGAAAACGGAGGGGTGTATATATAGGCATAGAGGGAGCTAGGAGAGTCCAAATGAGGTGCGGTTTTCGCCCACACGATCGTGATCGAACGCTCTAGGACATGGAGCAGAGTTTGGTGGGTTTTTGGCCAAATTTGGGGGGTGTTGGGCTGCAACACACACGAGGCCTTTTCGGTCCCTCGGTTAACCGTTGGGGTATCAAACGAAGTCCAAATGACCCGAAACTTGACAGGCGGTCTACCGGTAGTAAACCAAGGCCGCTTGGCAAGACTCGGTCCAATCCGGAAATGTTTAAACCCCACAGAAGAAAGAAAGCTAGAAATGACCACCGGAGGAGAACGAAACGCCGGAATGCAAAACGGACAACGGGGAAAATGCTCGAATGCATGAGATGAACATGTATGCAAATGCAATGCACGTGATGACCTGATATGAGATGCATGAAAACGAAAACAACACACACGAAGACAAAGACCCAACCCGAGAAATAAATATAACTTAGCGCCGGAGACGGCAAGAGTTGGATACAAATATGGAAAGTTACATCTGGGGCGTTACACGGGAGCTTAGCTGCAGTCCAACACTCGCCTAAGTTCTCTCACTAGGAGACTTAGCTGCAGTCCGGTACTCGCCTAAGTTTGAAAAAATCCTACCGAGTGGAGAGCAATCCTCCCACTCGGGGGCTTAGCTGCAGTCCA